>NW_019100469.1:1102025-1106939 GCF_001856785.1 Myzus persicae
CACCAAGTACTTGCTCCGTATCAAGGCCAAGCGTATCTCTTCGAACAGCTCGTCCAGCGTCCCTGTAATTTCAGCTACCAATGGTCCCTTCTTTGTAAAATCCGTTATCGTTGTATCTCCTTCATTCAATCCAGTTTCCGTATTCATTTGCGCATTAACCGTGGTGGTGCTACAGTTTGATATAATCGACCTTTGGGACGCGCACCACATGCTCCCAACTGCCGTGTCTAGGTCATCCGAATACCCGGAACTTGTTATGTTTGTTTTGTGTTTTGTGTTCATTTTTTTTGGAATGCGTTTATACCTACCGCGAGGTTTTAAGAGATTTACTAATAGCTAGAAGGCTCTCTCCGACCTTACCAGCCCCAACTAGTGAAAGTAAGAGCTGGCTCAGGACCTCTTAGTGAGACTCAGATATCGAATATCTGAGTCCGCAAGCTCCCCCACCACGACAAGGTGGGTCCCATAGGGGGAGAGACCAATAGGTAGGTAGAAACGTAAATTAAAAACGCAAAAAAAACAGTAAATGGTCAGTTGTAAGACAGGACAAAAATAAACTAAAAATAAATATAAATAAATATAAAACAAATTAGGTAATCAAACAATATTTTCAATTAAGTCATACATTACAGTATATCTAAACACAATATTATTACATAGTAAAATACTTAAGATTTACAATTTCAATGTAGTGTTTAAAATGAGAGTACCTATAGTCATTACCAAAAATAGGTCAATTTATTAATAATTTTAATTTAATAATATTTTGTTTTTACATACTAATGTAAATATTTGATAAAAAAAATCAAGTCTCTACAATTTGTTGTTGAATTTTTTTGATACAAAAATTACAAAATATATTAAAAAAACTTAGGTACATTATTGTAGAACTAATATTCACCACTTCGCTCATAATCAAATATGTAGGTGTTAAACAGTGTTATATATTACCGTAGGGCATCGATGTAACTATGTAAGTTTTCCAAAAGCACAGTCATCATATCTGTTGTTGTCACTCCACATTTTACAGTTTTGAAATCAAGTTTTCAGAAAATAAATACAATAGATAATAATTAGTATAATAACTATATTATAAAAAGAAAATAAAATAATTATTGAGACAGCAAAGTTAGATGTGAAATCTAAACTATACTGAAGATGGAAGTGTAGTGTTATATTCCTGTTTATAATAAACATTACCTATAGCAAATATCTCCTGGACAACGAATAATACTCAATGTGACTATTGTAGCCGGTTTATTTTTTTCGAAAGAGAATATGATATAACATAGATACCTAATTCATATTAAATTAATTGCTCGATTTTTAAAAACACATAATATAAGACGTGTGTATGTATAATCTGTGCCAAAACAAAAACCAATATGTAATTGCTCGTCATATAAATATTAATTTTGGTAGTTTTCGACATGATAGAAAACGAAATTACATAATATTATGTAATCTGCAATACACTATCAATTTATATTGTTGGAATTTCCCGATGTTCCCGATGAATACATTGTCTGGCTTAAAAATGTAATACAAGGCTCTTTATAAGCAGTCAATACAGCTGTAACCAAAAACTCACTGATCATTATAATAGAATAGGCAGGCATGCGAATCATAGACCTCATAAATATTAATAATATTATATCGATGATGTAAATGCAATGTTTTTTTCAATAATATAACCATAGCACTTAATTCTCTAGGGATAAAACGGGGCGATGAGCATGCTGTTTAATCAATGGTATTACTCTATGGCAGATAATGTGTTATCATTAATCAAAATCGCATTGTTTTGTAATGAATGTAAGTATACCTACTATCTACTTGGCTACTTAACAAAAGACGTGATGCGTCTTCTGCCTACATACAAATCGTATTAATTTGTTGCATTCACGCTGGTAAGCATTACATCGGCTTAATGAATAATATAATATGACGAATCTACTGTTTTACCCGTGTATTATAATATCATATAATTGTGAATATAATATTAGTGTGTGGAAAATTTAGATTTATATTTTGGTTTTCCGGGACGGCTATAATGTATGGATGGAACCTATCACCGAACGCCGTTCGAAGCCTCGGCAACGGTACCCATTCGACGCTTTTTCATTTTAAATAATTTTATGCTATACACAATACACTAATCATTTTGAACTCGTTTTCAGACACTGCAACGGCCTTATGACATAATATTTAGCTGGTATTAAATGTTATTATTATACACCAACCACGGTTGGTTATTTATTTTTAAATTTAATTTATATCAAGGCTCTTTAGGATATAGTATTTACAACCACAAAACCACGACTATCCTCTTAAGTAGTCGGTAGCCGGAACTCGGATGCGGGAAGGGACCAGTGTTATAAATTACCCTATGGATAGAAGTCGAACTACTCTGCGGTCTCTGCCTCTAACTAGGGCGGGGGTTTGGATATTTAACCCACCTACCTCGATTGACATTTGTTGCTCTAATAAATGTATTATGCATGTAAGAAAACTGTAAAAATCTTGGTTTAATACTTAGCCCCCCTGCTCACACCCTACAATTCATAACCCTGGAAGTGGACAGGATGCTCAGTACTACGAGTTACTAGGTACTCACTCGCAAGGCGAATAGAATGGAATGTCTTTAATCTTGCTCGTATTGACTTCAGTATTGACTTGCGGGCGGCTTCGCGGACTGAGTTTATGTGAAAACAAATAGCTGTGTACATCATTGACATTTGTGTGATTTATTTAATAAATTACAATAATTACATTCATAATTCATATGGCCGTCGACGAACTGTTCCGTACCTATATCACATATTCACATTACAAAGTTGCAGAATTATTTGTGTTTTTACTATTTAGTATTTACCAACTGAATACAGTAAGAACATGACACTTTTTTTTTTGTTGAATTTATCAAAGAAATTACTTATTTTTTTTAAAATTCCGTTTATTTATATTTTCTAATAACGCACGGCTTCGGAAATCGGAATAGGTACTGAAAAGTCGTAGAAAAGCTCGAATATACTTACTACTCATTTCCCATAATATATCAGATGACAAAATTAATAATAATATCATTAGTGACCAAAATAAATGTATTAATAAACGCGTGGTAATGTGATATTACCATTCCTTTCGTAACTGTACCCACATCAGTACTAAAGCGCGGCAGACGACGGATTCTCAGAATAGGTAGGTCACAGGGGCGTGCCTAGAATTTTTTCGGGGAGGGTTCAATATTTTTACTAACACTATAATAATAGTATAAAATAAAATGTTTATCTTATTGAGTCAAAATAATTATGTTAGGTACTATGATATCCAAAAACTGGAATTTCAGTATAAACACACAAGTAGGTAGTTTCTTTTATAGTTTTATCACTAACTATTATAACTTTATAAAGTTAAAAGTTATTTAATAAAGGTATGACACAAATGTATGTTAGTAAATTTGATCGTTTAAAACTCTGTTAACCCTAATTTTGTTATTATTTCATATTTTTAATTAGTCGACAATGTAAAACAATGTGTTAATTAATCGTGTATTATCAATGACAACAAATAATAATCACCACTAATTATCTTGCAGTATTCTCATACAAATCGATGTGTCACGCGAAATTTTTTTTTAGTTGGCGATTCGAGCGCGACAAGCGCAAAAATGATGTGATATCTCGATTCGTATGAGAATTTTGCAAAAAATACGTTTTGAGTGTTTATTTTTACATTCAAGATAATATTCTAAAAATAACTTATGAAATCCTAGATTTTGAAGTTAGAAAAAAAATTCCAAAAAAATCTTCATTGTGACATCACAGTGAGTATGCGTATACTAATTACCTCAAATACTTCAAAAACACCCTGTACATATTATACATAATCAACTTTTAATTGATTGTTTTTATTTTTCAGGGGGAGGGGTTGAACACCTAACCACGCCCCTGGATAGGTAAATACAATATTTTAATAGGTATTTACCATATTGGGCTTAATCTTGGACATCAACTATTGATTAATAGAGAAGGAATTTTTATATTTTATTATTTATTTGAAAAGTCCAAATTATTAAAATTCTTGGGTAGTGCAAATGCACCACCTGTCCCCCTCCGGACGTCCGTGGTTGTAGCGATGTAATGGGAGTACCTATCTAGGGAGTTAACTATTTATAATATTCTACGATCAATAATTATAAATAAAGCTAAGATCTTATAGTAACTAATTACATTATAATTATAACAATTATATCGATCATAATAGGGGCGTAAATAGTTTGCTCCACGTCAAAAAAATTTTCTTTGGTTATCTGCGCAATATCTAATAGGAACCTTCAAAAATTGTAATTTGCGACACACTAATAATTGACAATATTTTGTTTTTAAACATGTTCATATAGTTATCTATGTATTTTATAATTTTATCTACCTACCTGCCTACTGAAAATAAAAAAAATCCGATCAATATATCTATTTAAAATATAATATGTTTGAATGGTTAACATTGATGTAATATATAAATAATATGCTTTATAATTTATAATTTATAATTTATATTATAATAAACGTATGGGGTGAAAAGGCTAGGTGAAGACATGTTCTGGTGTGAAAAATAAACGCAATTAAAATACTACGCTGTAAAACTATTATTAAGCTATCGGTATTTCAAAACGAATAAATCATCATATAATCGTGAAAACAACAGGAAGTCATTAAAATTCCCAGACAGACGCTCATTAAAAAAATATATCCATATTTGGGTATAAATGAAATTAATCACTGATAAGATATCAAACAACAACAACACGTTATGACTCACTCAAAAGCCTATCAAATCATATCAATTACCGTTTCTGGTGAACGCTTTCAGTCTTCGTATAAACAGAATTAATCAATAACAAGATATCGAACA